>NC_134399.1:162648027-162692912 GCF_050003625.1 Haematobia irritans
AATTTCTTCTCTTGTTTTTCTTATTATCAAGGGTAGTACAGAGCAATTTTTTGAATAGCAGTTATTTGCTGGGTGCATAGAAACAAAAAATATATTTACTTGATATTAAAGAGTACGCAACCCAAATTTTAGAATGCGCAATTTACAAAAGATTAAGGAATTTTTTTTTTGAAATAATGAAATTTTAATTCAAATAAAGTTTACAATCTTTGCATCAAAATTTTTTTCTTAAATTTAGGACCCACTTTTGGAAACTTGCGTCCTTCCGTTAAAATCGTATGTCATTGATCTAAGGCAAATTTTCCTTAAATTTAAGAAAAAAATTTTTGATTTTAGGAAATCGTTCTTAAATTAACTGAAATACTAAATATTTAGATTTAAGATAAAAACGCTTAAAATATAGGTTAAGATTTATTTTCAGGATTTAGTATATTTGATCGGAAACAATACCAAATTAAGGGAAGATCAAAATCTTTGGATCCAAGTAAACTTTTTTTGAGTTTATCATTTGATTGCATGATTTTAAACCGGAACGCCAAGACTTATTTTAAGGATTTTGTTAGTTTATACTCACCACCATAGAATGGCGATGGGGGTATAATAAGTGTGTCATTCCGTTTGTAACACATCGAAATATCGATTTCCGACTATCAAAAATATATACATTTTTGATCAGGGAGAAATTCTAAGACGATATAAGCATGTCCCTCTGGCCATCTGTCTGTTGTAATCACGCTACAGTCTTCAATAATACAGCTATCGTTCGGAAATTTGGTACAGAAACGTCTTTTGTCTGCACGCAGACCAAGTTCGAAGATGGGCTATATCGGTCCAAGTTTTAATATAGCTCCCATATGAACCGATTGCCCGATTTGGGGTCTTGGGCTTATAGAAACCACAGTTTTTATCCAATTTGCCTGAAATTGGAAATCTAGAGGTGTTCTAAGTCCATAAAGAGATGTACCGAAAATGGTGAGTATCGGTCAATGTTTTAAAATAGCCTCCATATAGACCGATCTCCCGATTTTATTCTTGGGCTTCTAGAATCCGTAGTTTTTATCTAATTTGCCTGACATCGATCTCCCGATGTTATTCTTGAGCTTTTAGAATCCGTTATTTTTATCCAATTTGCCTGAAATTAGAAAACTAGAGGTATTCTAGGACCATAAAGAGACGTTCCGAGTATATTGTGTATCGGTACAGTTTTTGATATAGGCCCCTTATAAACCGGCCCTCCTATTTGGGGTATAGATGCTAGAGCTACAATTAGATGTGCTGAATATTGTGTGCATATACGGCCGTAAGTTCGTCCAGGCCGAATCTTATGTACCCTCCACCATGGATTGAATAGAAACTTGTACTAAAGACTGTCATCTACAATCGAATTACTTGGGTTGCGGTAACACTTGCCGATGGCAAGGTATTTTAAAACTTCTTAACACCGTCTTCTTAATTGTAAGTTAGTCCATACGGGGTATATATTAAACAAAAAAGCCGATTAAATACGTATATAATTCAGTTTGACAAAATTTTCTATAGAAAGAAAATTTTGACAAAATTTTCTATAGAAATAAAATTTTGATAAAATTTTCTATAGAAATAAAATGTTGAAAAAATATTGTATAGTAATAAAATTTTGACAAAATTTTCGATTCTAATAAAATTTTGACAAAATTTACTTTAGAAATAAAATTTTGGTAGATTATCTTTGGACCGATATAGACAAATTTTGGCATGGTTGTTAGCGGCCATATACTAGCGCAATGTACCAAATTTCACCACGTACCAAATTTAAACCGGATCGGGTGAATTTTGCTCGTCCAAGGGGCTCCGGAGTTCAAATCTGGGGATCGGTTTATATGGGGCCTATATATAATTACGGACCGATGTGGACCAATTTTTGCATGGTTATTAGAGACCATATACTAACACCATGTACCAAATTACAGCCGGATCGGAAGAAATTTGCTTCTCTTAGAGGCTCCGCAAGCCAAATCGGGGGATAGGTTTATATGGGGGCCATATATAATTATGAACCGATGTGATCCAAATTTTGCATAGTTGTTAGAGACCATATACTTACACCATGTACTAAATTTCAGCCGGATCGGATGAAATTTGCTTCTCTTAGAGACTCCACAAGCCCAATTTGCGGATCGGTTTATATGGGGGCAATATAAAGGGTGGTTAAATTGTAAGGGCCGATGTTGAATGTTAACCACACCTAAACGCCAAGTTTTTCTCCGAATTTTATTTGACATTTCTCTATTTCAGTCTTACTCAATTTGAACCATGGAGAGATACACAATCCAACAACGTGTTAAATGGTTCCAAGAAATGGCAACAGTGGATGATCAATTTTCGAAGAAAATCATCTTCATCAATAAACAGAATTGCCGCATTTGGGCGAATGAGAATCCAAGAGTGATTGCCGAAAAACCAATGCACCCACAAAGAGTGACTGTTTGGTGCGGTTTATGGGCTGGCAGCATCATCGGGCCGTATTTTTTCCAAAATGAGGCCGATCAGGCAGTTACTGTGAATGGTGTTCGCTATCGTGAGATGATAACGAACTTTTTATGGTCCGAATTGGAAGATATGGATGTGGACGATATGTGGTTTCAGCAGGACGGTGTCACTTGCCACACAGCTAACGAAACAATGGCTCTTTTGCGCAACAAATTCAATGGCCGTGTTATCTTACGTAATCGCGATGTCAATTGGCCGCCAAGATCATGTGATTTGACACCGTTGTACTTTTTTCTTTGGGGTTATTTGAAAGAAAAGGCACAATTCAAGAGCTAAAGGATGTGATAATTCGGCACATTAACGGCATAGAACCTCCATTATGCCTCAGCGTCATCGAAAATTTGGACCATCGGATGAAGGTGTGCACCGAGGTCGCGGCTCCCATTTGGCCGATATTTTGTTCCATACATAATTGAATAATACCAATATATCATAATAAAGTAAAATTACAATAATTTCCTAAATAGTTTGTGTTTTATTCAAAATCAACATCGGCCCTTGAAATTTTAACCACCCTTTATGTGGAATTTAATAGATATTAGTTCATATTTAGATAACGCATCCATATACCCAAAATTTTTCATAATTCTGTTATAATTTCCCTACGATGTCATACACTGTAGGGCCAGGCATTATACAGAACGGTTGAAATTTATAAAAGCCTCCGGCCAGTGTAAATGTCGCCCGATTTGGCAAAATATTGTTTAAAAACCAAAAAGTATATACGGCCATAAATTCGTCCAGGCTGAATCTTATGTACCCTCCACCATGGATTGCATAGAAACTTGTACTAAAGACTGTCATCCACAATCGAATTACTTGGGTTGCGGTAACACTTGCCGATGGCAAGGTATTTTAAAACTTCTTAACACCGTCTTTTCAATTGTAAGTTAGTCCATACGGGGTATATATTAAACAAAAAAAAACCGTTTAAATGCGTATATAATTCAGTTTGACAAAATTTTTCTATAGAAATAAAATTTTGATAAAATTTTCTATACAAATAAAATTTTGACAAAATTTTCTATAGAAATAAAATTTTAACAAAATTTTCTATAGAAATTAAATGTTGACAAAATATTGTATAGTAATAAAATTTTGACAACATTTTCTATAGTAATAAAATTTTGACAAAATTTTCCATAGTAATAAAATATTGACAAAATTTTCGATTGTAATAAAATTTTGACAAAATTTACTTTAGAAATAAAATGTTGGTAGATTATCTTTGGACCGATATAGACCAATTTTGGCATGGTTGTTAGCGGCCACATACTAGCGCAATGTACCAAATTTCACCACGTACCAAATTTAAACCGGATCGGGTGAATTTTGCTCGTCCAAGGGGCTCCGGAGTTCAAATCTGAGGATCGGTTTATATGGGGCCTATATACAATTACGGACCGATGTGGACCAATTTTTGCATGGTTGTTAGAGACCATATACTAACACCATGTACCAAATTTCAGCCGGATCGGAAGAAATTTGCTTCTCTTAGAGGCTCCGCAAGCCAAATCGGGGGATCGGTTTATATGGGGCCTATATATAATTACGGACCGATGTGGACCAATTTTTGCATGGTTGTTAGAGACCATATACTAACACCATGTACTAAATTCCAGCTGGGTCGGATGAAATTTGATTCTCTTAGAGACTCCACAAGCCCAATTTGCGGATCGGTTTATATGGGGGCTACATATAATTATGGACCGATATGGACCAATTTATGCATGGTTGTTGGGGACTATATACTAACACCACGTACCAAATTTCAATCGGATCGGTTGAAATTTGCTTCACTAAGGGGCTCCGCAGATCAAATTTGGCGATCGGTTTATATGGGGGCTATGCGTAAATACCATACCATCCGACCTACATAGCAACAACTATTTGTGTCAAGTTTCAAGTCGATAGCTTGTGTCGTTCGGAAGTTAGCGTGATTTGAACAGGCAGACGGACATGCTAAGATCGACTCAGAATTTCACCACGGCCCTGAAAATATATACTTTATGGGGTCTGAGAACAATATTTCGATGTGTTATAAACGGAATGACAAAGTTAATTAAAAATTGGACCCTATATACTAAAGCCAAATTAATTCTATGAGCCAATCACCCACACAAAAATTTCTCTCCGCCACAAAGAAATGCATTTTTGTGTGGGTGAGTAGCTCATATTTAATTGATTTCACATCATTCCATTCCTTATAACTTTGTCAGTTTTCGGTCATTTTTCTAGTTGGTTTTTCTTCTAGGAGAAATTTTTTTTTATTGGTTTATACTTTTCTGGCGGAAAAGGTCCATTGTGAAATACGATTTTTTTGAAAATTTTGAATTTTCGCATTGATATTTTGTGAACCACTTAACTTATTACAAATCCAATTACACACGATTATTCGTCATCTTATTACCTTTCATCTAAGTATCAATCGATTTTTCTAACTCGAGATATATTGTGTTTAGTGTTCCATAAAAATTTTTTTCTAATTTTTTTTCGAATTCAGCAACTCAAAATACATAAGAAAAAATGATTTTTATCAAGTGTACATGATTTTTTTGTAAACTAGTGTAATTGTTTGCGTAGCTTTGTTAAATTAACTAAAAAATGAGTGGGGAAATTATGCTTAAATAAAGCATTAAATTTTAGTAAATTCCTGTCTCCCACAACATAGTTCAGAATTTCTTAAAATTTAATACTTTCCTTACGGTAGTTTTCCAGATGTTTAAGAAATGTCTGAAGCAAAACCTTTTTGAAAAAAAAATTGAGTTTATAATTGTTAAAATATCTTTAGCGATATTTAAAGTTTATGACAATTACAATTTATGTAAAATTTACTCAGTTAGGAAGAATTTCGAATTTAGTAAAATTGTCTACTTCATTTGAATACAACTTTTTTTCTCATATCTAGTTCGTGTCAGTGAAGTAAACAAACACTAATTAAAATAAGGAAATTTTTCTCCCATTTGAAATAATTTAACAACAATCAATTAATTTTCATGAACTAAATGGAGATAAATGGGCTACAGAAATTTTTGCTTACTTTTTTCTGAGGGTATCCTCGCTTCTTTGACTCCGAACCAATTACAAAATAAATAAAGTAAAGACAATTTTTTTGTGGATCTGGATAAACTTTAAGCTTTGTACGCTTAAAGTTTAGGAGCGTTCTTATTTGTTTTCATTACCCACAGTAGTTCAACGAATACCATTTCCCCATGGAGCACTTAACAAAGAATATCCATCAGCTAACTACAAAGTTATTCCATGCCACTAAATGGCATAATACCATTGATTGACAGACAAATGTGATTAGCTGGCGGGGGTAAATTAGATGTTAACATACCACAAACTAAACTAACATTAACATTGGATTACATTAATTTCTAATGTATCCAACCGCAAATATTACAAAAACAAACTAACGACTACTTAGAAAGTCTGCAAACTCTTTTCGTTGGGATAAGTGATAACAAATTGTATGTGGCTAAAAGTAGATATATTTATGAGACAAACACACTCACACTCACACATAGATAAATATCCGGAATATATAAACAGATATTGTATGTGCTACACAACCATGCTTATATGCGTAGGATTTACTTTTGGGCTTAGAAGGAGTAACATTGAAATTTTATTACACAATTAACGCGATTAACTATTAATTGCAAGCGATTTACTTAAGCTTGAGAAAGCACGCAGCCATATACACTAATGCACACACACACACAAACACGCACGCACGCACGCACAAACACTTCCAATAAAATAAGTGGCATAAATTATTAGTGAATACCATATGCAGAGAAACGGTAAAAGCAGACAATAGACCTCAACCACCAAGCCAGTCATAAACAAACACCAATACCAATGCCTGAGTATTGAATTGAATTCACTCCTATTCAGAGAGTGTGAGAAATTCATAAAAGTGGGGAGAAAGAAATATGGCAAACCTATTGCCAATATTTAATAGCATTCTCTTTTGTGCTTAATGTCCATATTTGTGTATTTGTATATTGATTGTGTATTCATATGAATATGAAGTGCAAAAGTTTTTATTTCCTATATGTACTTATATACAAAAATCGAATTAACGGTAATTGCTTTGATGGGAAAAAAGTTATGAAATTCAATGTAGGTGCGAAAATTATTTTTAAAATTTCATTTGATTTCATTTTATTAATTTGATTGATTATATTTAGGAAATTATTTTATTTTAAATTTGAATATTTGATTTTTTCACATTTCCAACAATGACAAATAAAAGAGGTAGTAAACATAGGGTCGGCTTAAATTACCCAAACTAATTGAGCGATTTCCCCTTTTTAAACACGTGCCACGCTGTGGAACAGCCCTGCAAAAAAAATTTAAAGTTCTTCTCAAGGCACAACTTTAAAAGAACTTCCTAAAAAGCTCTCCCAAAGATAATCTTTATTTTAAATGCACAGGAAGTTCATTTGACTCAATTTGTTTATAACCCGCTTTTTCATATTTTTAAAGGGAAATTTATTTTTATTTGTTTCAAATAGGTTAAAACATATTAAGAATTAATAAAATGGTATAAATTATTTAAATTTAGCCAAAAAACATTTAAATCCTTTCTAGCAAAATTGCGAATTTTTGAAAATATTTGATGGCGAACGTTCCAGACAAGTTATAATGCATTAAAAATTATAAAAAAATTTAAAAAAATATTTATTTGTCAAAATATCAAAAAAAAAATCTTAATTCACATACAAAACACTGAATTCAACTCACACCTTATGAAGTGATACAAATCGTCAATTTGGCACCACTTCCGGATCCAAAAAGAACATTTTCACTTCTTTTTTTGGCGACGCTTTTTTTGCTGGGAGGGTATTATATGTTAGTGCACATCTTTGCAACACCCAAAAGGAGACGAGATAGACATATGGTGTCTTTGGCAATATTGCTCAAGGCCAGACCCTGAGTGGATCTAGCCATGTCCGCCTGTCTGTGAATACATTTTTGTAATCAAAATCTAGGTTGAACTAAAATAGTCCGATCGTCTTCAAATTTGGGCACAAGTATGTGTTTTGGGTCAGAATAGAACCCTATTGATTTTGGAAGAAATCAGTTCCGTTTTAGATAAAGCTCCCATATGTTATATATCTTTCGCCTGATATCTTCTAATATGGCAATAGATGCCAGAATTTCATCCTGATTTACTATAAATTTTGCACAAGGAGTGCAATTGATAGTGTCGTAAAAAATTTGGATGAAATCGGTTCAGATTTAGATATAGCTCCCGTATATATCCTTCGCCCGATTTACACTCATATAACCACAGAGGACAAAGTTTTACTCTGATTTACTTGAAACTTGGAATAGGGAGTAGAATTAACATAACATTCTTGTTATACCTGCCAAGTTTGGTTGAAATCGGTTTAGATTTAGATATAGCTCCCCTATATATCTTTTCCCCGATTTTGACACATACGACCACAGAGGTATAAGGTGTAATCCGATTAACATTGTAACTATGCATGCCAAATGTGTTTGAAATCGGTTCAGAATTAGATATAGCTCCAGGACACTAGCCGACTTAAATTTTAAGTCTACAGTTTTTAAGAAGTCTTACAAATTGTTTCCAGATCGAGTCAGATTTAAATGTATGTTTAGGAGAACAAAAACCTTTATATATAGCACCCAACACATTTGACGGATTTGATGTATGGATCTACAAAATGGTGCAGGGTTTAATATAGTCGGCCACGCCCGACTTTCCTTACTTGTTTAATAACGCAGCAAAAAAAAGCGTCGCCAAAAGAGTAATTAAAATGTTCTTTTTGGATCCGGAAGTGGTGCAAAATCGACACAGAAGCGATGAATTTAACATGGGGTTGTGATAGGACGGAAGTCCTCCATTTCAGCAGCCGTTGCACTGAATTTGCATCACTTCTTTAGGTGTGATCCACATTCAATGTTTTGGATATATATTAAAAAATTCTGTAATATTTTGTCAAATAAATATTTTTATATAATTTTAATAATTTTTAAAATTTTTTATAAGTTTTAATGGTTTCTAACGCTTGTTGGAATCGTTTGACCTCAAATATTTTCCAAAATTCATAATTTTTCCAGATTGGATTTAGCATTTTTTTTTCGGCAAAATTTAAATGATTTGTACCATTTTATGAACTCTTACTCTGTATTTAACCTATTTGAAACAAAAACAAGTATATACGGCCATAAGTTCGGCCAGGCCGAATCTTATGTACCATCCACCATGAATTGCGTAGAAACTTCTACGAAAAACTGTCATCCACAATCGAATTACTTGGGTTGTGGTATCTTAAAACTTCTTAACATCGTTTTCTAAATTGTGTTTTAGTCCATACGTGGTATATATTAGACAAAAAAGATATGTATAGGTAAGTCTACAAATAATTTTTGTGTTATTTGGGATCTATTTATCTGAGGGCTATATATAACTATAGACCGATATGGACCTAGTTAGGCATGATTGTTAACGGCCATATACTAGCACAATGTACAAAAATTTTAACTGACTCGGATGAAATTTGCTCCTCCAAGAGGCTCCAAATCTTGGGATCGTTTTAAATGGGGGCTATATATGATTATGGACTGATATGGTCCACTTTTGGCATGGTTGTTAAATATCATATACTACCACCACGTACCAAATCTCAACCAGATCGGATGAATTTTTCTTCTCTAAAAGGCACCAGAGGTCAAATCTGGGGATCGGTTTATATGGGGGCTATATAAAATTATGGACTGATATGAACCAATTCCTGCATGGTTCTTGGATACCATATACTAACATCACGTACCAAATTTCAACCGAATCGGATGAATTTTGCTCTTCCAAGGGGCTCCGGAGGTCAAATCTGGGGATCGGTTTATATGGGGCCTATATATAATTATGGACCGATATTGACCAATTTTTGCATGGGTGTCTGAGGTCATATATTAACTCCATGTACAAAATTTCAGCCGGATCGGATGAAATTTGCTTCTCTTAGAGGCTCCGCAAGCCAAATCGGGGGAACGGTTTATATGGGGGCTATATATAATTATGGACCGATGTGGACCAATTTTTGCATGATCATTAGAGACCATATACTAACACCACGATCCAAATTTGAACCGGATCGGATGAATTTTGCTTCTCTTTGAGGCTCCGCAAGCCAAATCTGGGGATCAGTTTATATGGGGGCTATATATAATTATGGACCGATGTGGACCAATTTTTGCATGGTTTTTAGAAACCATATACCAACACCATGTACCAGATTTCAGCCGGATCGGATAAAATATGCTTCTGTTAGAGGCTCCACAAGCCAAATATGAGGGTCCCTTTATATGGGGGCTATACGTAAAAGTGGACCGATATGGCCCATTTGCAATACCATCTGACCTACATTAATATCAACTACTTGTGCCAAGTTTCAAGTCGATAGCTTGTTTCGTTCGGAAGTTAGCGTGATTTCAACAGACGGACGGACGGACGGACGGACATGCTTAGATCGACTTAGAATTTCATCACGACCCAGAATATATATACTTTATGGGGTCTTAGAGCAATATTTCGATGTGTTACAAACGGAATGTCAAAGTTAATATACCCCCATCCTATGGTGGAGGGTATAAAAAGTTAAAATTACCGATTAAAAGTATGAAAAAAAACCAAGTTATAAAAAATTGAATTAAAAGAACTACCTGGGTAGTTAAAATAAAGAACATCATTGTGAGTGCATCTTCTGGAAGTTCTTTTAAAGTTGTGCCTTTGGAAGAACTTCCAAATTTTTTTGCTGGGAATGGAATCAATATTAGAGGCATACCAACTCTGTGTTCGCAAAATCAACAATAGCTGCTAATATTACACATTTCCCCAAATGATTATGTTTACTAATTCAATGGGGTGGTTTATGGTAGGATATAGCCGACTTTACTTACTTGTTTCTATTTTGGATATTATTACGCAACGTTTGAACGTTGGTCAACATAATTTTTTTTTTTTTTTTGTGAAACCTAAGTTTGCAAGTTTGTGGGTCCCAAGATCGGTTGCACATTTCCTAAAATTTTACCAAAAATTATAGATTGGTAGAATTTTTGATGTTTAGATAGATTTTGCAAAATATTTCTTTCCATCAAAAATAAAATTTTGTCAAATTTTTCTATTGAACATTTTTTTTAATTTTTTATAGAATAAATACATTTTGAAAAATTTTCTACAGAAATAAAATTTTGACAAACATTTTGTAGAAATATAATTTTGACCAAATTGTTCATAGATATACAGTTTTTGTTATTGTAGGCTTCTTCTTCAATCATTATTATTGTTTTGATTTCAGCTTAAAACCATGTGTTGACTAAACTGCAAGAGTAGCTAAACCAACAGAGGAAAAGTATATCTGCCAATTTTGTTTGGGCAAAGCTCTTTAGACTACAAAAGGGTAGGATGGACAGCAGTTTCGGTAAATATCTGAGAAATATGCAAATTACAAAAACATGTGTGTGATTTCGATTCGAATTTTGCTATATTCAACTATATTTCATTAAAAAAATGTTGTAATTAGTTCAACAGTTATAAAGATTTTAATTCATAATTTTAATTTCTAAAAAAAATTGTGTTTAAAAAATGTTCCTTGCGCCAAAACTTTCAATTTTGGTAATTTTTGTTCTTTTTTTTTTTTGATAGCGTAATGGCCACATAAGAAGAAAGTTCTCTCGAATACCTTTCCAAGGATATATTTTACAAAAATTGCATTTCTAAATGAACGATTATAAGGGAGCTACACCTAACTCTGAACCGTTTTCGAGCAAATTTAGAACATTTTAATATATTGAAGCCACAAGCTTGTGAACTTAGAGGAAAACACCTCAGCTTTCACCAAAGAAAAAATTATGTTGATATGGTTATCCGTTCAAAAGTTGCAGAATTATTTCATAAAAAAAACGATTTGTAACCTCTGCGCGTCGGTTAATTCATTTCCAATATCAGTGGGATATGGTTGATTAAGTTTTAAAATTAATTTCTAATAACTTCCCTATATGAGCTTGCTACAAAGCTACATTAACCATTATAATTGTCATCCTATTTAAATGTACATTAGATAGGGTCACGGCCTAAAGGAAAAAAAAAAGTTGATGCGGTCACCCCCCAGTTTTTTACCATATTCGAAGACAATTTCAGAACACCAAAACTTTTTTTTTTCGTGCACCCTACGACCCCCCGAAATACAATTTATTGTGCTATGTCGTCATTTGAAGTCCGATCGAAAAGAAACGCATATCGTTGTTCGTGGTTGATCAGGGGCTATATTTCGTGCATTGGGCATTTTTGACTCCAACGTCAAATTTGATTTTTAATTTTTTTATTTCGCTTCGTATACCCCTTTGACGCCCATTTCTAATAACCGTTATACAGATCTTAACAAAATATGAAACTTTTGCTTTTGAAGTATTTACTTATATTCATAAACAAAAAAGTTACAGAGATTTTAAAAAATCAATAGGTCACCCTACACAACACTAAATAGTTTTTGCTGCGTTGTCATGATGTCCGATCGAAACCACATGCACATCGTTATTCATATCTACGAAATTGATTTATAAGGCATTTAGAACACAAAACCTGTTTATCTGTAAATTTCTAACGGTACCTTTGTATACATACTCGTTGTTTGCACTAAGGCATTTTCTGCGTTATGCAAAGTGCATGTGTTTTTGCTAGAACAACTTGAGAGCCTACTGTTTTAAATTCTAACAATCACTTTCGCTACATGATTTTTTAAGTCTGTCCATATTTTTGTGAGAGAAGGCTGTTGATAGTATTTGAAAAAAGTGAAAACAAAATGAAATTCGAAGGTCGGTATATCGACAAAATTAAATTACCAACAAATCATCAAGTTATTGAATTCCTTTTATATTTAAAGAAAACAGGCACCGCAAGTGTTAAAAAAATAAAAAGCTTACATGTTATATAAAAGTTGCAATAAAAGTGGTAACAGAATTGTGGAAAATTACGAAAATTCCAACTTATAAAACCTTAAACCTTATAAATAAACGTGATGAAAACAGTAGGCTCTCAAATTATTCTAGCAAAAACACATGCACTTTGCATAACGCAGAAAATGCCGTAGTGCAAACAACGAGTATGTATACAAAGGTACCGTTAGAAATTTACAGATAAACAGGTTTTGTGTTCTAAATGCCTTATAAATCAATTTCGTAGATATGAATAACGATGTGCATGTGGTTTCGATCGGACATCATGACAACACAGCAAAAACTATTTAGTGTTGTGTAGGGTGACCTATTGATTTTTTAAAATCTCTGTAACTTTTTTGTTTATGAATATAAGTAAATACTTCAAAAGCAAAAGTTTCATATTTTGTTAAGATCTGTATAATGGTTATTAGAAATGGGCGTCACAGGGGTATACGAAGCGAAATAAAAAAAATTAAAAATCAAATTTGACGTTGGAGTCAAAAATGCCCAATGCACGAAATATAGCCCCTGATTAACCACGAACAACGATATGCGTTTCTTTTCGATCGGACTTCAAATGACGACATAGCACAATAAATTGTATTTCGGGGGGTCGTAGGGTGCACGAAAAAAAGTTTTGGTGTTCTGAAATTGTCTTCGAATATGCTACAAAACTGGGGGGTGACCGCATCAACTTTTTTTCGTGACCCTATCTAATGTACATGTACGTACATATATGCAAATGAGTGAGTGCGTAAGAGTATTTGTATTTAATAGAAGCAAATCATGTCTGATTTTATGCTAGATTAATTCTGCTTAAACTTTTTAGCACCGCGGGACATTTTTGTTCTCAAAAGCAATGGCAGCTGTTATATCTTTTGTTTTATTAAATGTGTATATAATTGATATTGGTATTAGTCTATATATAAATATATGGATATGTATGTGACCATACATGTTGAGTATCTGCAACTCATTCTCATTAGGGGCTATGAAAAACTGATGCCACCAAGGCCTGTTGTTGTTATTTTTAAGATGACAATGGTGATGATTATGATGATGGTGATGACGATGTTAATACTGGTGATGATCTTTTGTGAATTAAGGCAGATTGTTTTGGATTTTTTTTTCCACGCATATACACATATTCACACACTCACACCAATCTAGGCCTATTTCAAAATACAAATACTTGAGAGAAGTGAAAGCAAGCTGTCAATGACAGGACCACACATGGAAACATACATTTAGCCTACGATTCATAGGCCATAGAGTTTATCTGTAGCGGGTGATATAATAACATTTCCCCAAAGCTCCCAGACTCTTAGACAAATAAAACTGTCAAAGCACAAAATAATAGGGCTGTTCATTGAAAACAAATTAAACAAAGTGATTAGAAAACAAATAAGATGATGGCTGGGATGGGTTGGAACGAAAATCGTTTACACACCTCCATCGATTTGCAGTAACATGTATTTGATAATTGAAAAGTCTGACAAAAAAAAATGAATCTCAGATTCAGAGAGACACGGATACATGGACGCAATGTTGTGGATGCTATGTAGACTACAGAGCGACTGATCATGGTTAGCACTCGTGTCCAATATAATCTACCAAAATTTGGAGAAAAAATTACCAAAAAACTACCAAACAAAAAAGTTTTTTGCAATATTTTCTGTTTATAGAAAGTTTTGTCAAAATATTATTTCTATAGGAATTTTTGTCAAAATTTTATTTCTATAGAAAATGTTGTCAAAATTTTATTTCTTTAGAAAATAAAATTTTACGGGATTTCAAACAGAGTGTATTTCCAAAACAATTAAAGTGTACTGGTCCATTTCTCGACAGACGTGGAATTTTCTATCAAAAATTTGCTAGTATTATTCAAAATTCCACTACGTAGTGATACTCGTACAAGTAGAAAAAGTAAAGAAAAAACTTTTTTATGAAATCCCAAATATTGAAATATAATCATACTTGAAGAACAAATGTGATATCAATTCTACGGATACTTTAACCCTTTCACTACCAAAATAACCTAATGTTAAAAACTTAAATGTTTCTTTTTTTTACTTGTACTAACAGCATGTAGAAAACATTTTAACTTTGAGGACCTGCCTCAATTAGTTCAAGAGTAATATAATTTTGTTCTGAAAATTTGATTCTTGAATTCTTACCAAATGGCCTTACGACAATAAGCGCTATTTGACCTTAATATATATCATAGTATGAGAAAAAATACAAATCAGAATATGGAGACATACGGCGGAAAAAAGTTTTAAAATTTCGTATTTTTCGTTTATTCTTAAAGAATCCAGCAAAAAAAATAGAAGTTCTTCTAAAGGAACGACTTTAAAAGCACTTCCAAAAATGTCCTACGAAAGATGTTCCTTTTTTATAACTACACAGGAAGTTATTTTACTTAACTTTGTATAACTCGTTTTTTAACAGTTTTTATACCCACCACGGTTTGTCTGTCTGTCTATCTGTCTGTTGTAATCACGATACAGTCTTCAAATTTTGCACAAACTCGTCTTTTGTCTGCAGGCAGGTCAAGTTATAACCCCCATATATACCGATCTCCCGATTTTATTTCTTGGGCTCCAAGAATCCGTAGTGTTCATCCAATTTGCGTGAAATTGGATATCTAGAGGTATTCTAGGACCATAAAGAGGTGTGCCGAAAATGGTGAGTATGGGTCCATGTTTTGGTATAGCCCCCATATAGACCGATCTCCCTATTTTACTTTTTGGGCTTCCGTAGTTTTTATCCAATTTGCCTGAAATTGGAAATCTAGAGGTATTCTTTGAGGATAGAGATGTGCCGAATATAAAGCGCATCCCGGATTCTCCATAATTTTTTTCCACTTCTGATGTAGTCCTTTTGGACAAGTCCACAAACATTTATTTTAAAGCGCATCTCGGGATCCCTACTACTTCAAATTTGCTGGGAGCAATATAAAGGTTTGTATTTCCAAATTTGGCACATATAATTATACCCTTAAACGTACCTCTCGTGCAAAATTTTAAGCAAATTACGGCAAAACTCTGGCATTTGAGGCAATATAAGTGCAAATCGGGCGGAAGATATATATGGTCGCTATATCTAAATATAAACCGATTTTAACCAAATTTGGCACACATAACGATACCATTAAACGTACCCCTTGTGCGAAATTTGAAGCAAATCACGGAAAAACTCTGGCTTTTGAGGTCATATAAGTCCAAATCGGAAAGATATATATGGAAGCTACATCTAAATCTGAACCGATTTCAATCAAATTTACCAAGTATTGGTAGAATGTTAATTCTACTCTCTGTGCAAAATTGCACGAAAATCGGTGGTAAACTTTAGCCTCTGTGGTCATATGAGTCTAAATCGGACGAAATATATATATGGGGGCTATATCTAAATCTGAACCGATTTGGCTGATATTCTGTAAGCTTTCCCAGGCTCATAAAATATTCCGATGTACCGAATTTTAATAACATCGGTTGATAAACACGCCAATTATGACCAGATCGGGGATAAATATATATGGCAGCTATATCTAAATCTGAACCGATTTTTCCAAAATCAAAAATAGTATCAAAATTTTGTACTTTTAGTTTATTCTTAAAGAAGTTTATAGAAATGTAATTTACTGCTCACCAATTTGGGGAAATATTTATAGCTTATTTAGATTAAAACCTCTAATTAAAAATAACATCAAAAAATAAATCGAAACTTACTGGGGAAATAGAGTTTGTTGACTTTTTCGAAAGTCCCCTTATTTGGACATCGGTAGTCAAAGGGTTAAAAGCTTACTTTCCACCTATGAAAATCCCATTTAAAATTCATTGCTTCTGATCCAATTTTGCATCACTTCCGGATCCAAAAAGAACATTTTCATCAACATCATTAGCATTGGCGACACTTGATTTTTTTTTACCACTCGAAAGTGTGAATTTTTAACTAAATTCTTTGCCAAGTATGACCGATCATTTGATTTGAACAAACTGCTCATCGAAAAAAAGAAAACAAATTCGGTAACTGGGAGCAATCCTTGATTTTCCCCAATTTGTCAATTTGGCTTAGCGTAGAAGGTGCATTTCCTTGATATATGTTTTTTTTTTTTTTTTGACCGAAATTCTATAAACAGTTTTGTTTTGAACTGAGGTCAATTTTTTCCTAAAAATCGTATTGATGAGTTTTAGTAACTTGACTATAAAGCTACAACGAATCCATAAATACAATCAAGAATTTACTTAAAGGCGCGTTTTTCTTTAAAACATTGCAGCATGTATATTTCGAGTTGAGCCTACACTAAAAAAAGTTTACTTGGATTCAAAGATTTTGACCTTCGCTTAAGGATTTTGGTATTGGTACCTAGCCAACGACCCGGCTTCTTTAAAATAAAGAAACCGACCTATCTGTCTTTAAATCTAGGGCCAATGAAATTGTAATTAGGAAACAGATTTCATTTATCAAATGTTCACTCTCTTTTCGCAGTTTAATAATAAAGGTACTCACGTACAAACAAATGCCAGTTTAAAAATCCAAATTATAGGGGATACTTCAGAGTAAGAAAATGTTTTCTTAATTAAAAAAAAACAAAACAAAAAAGAAAACATTAAATTAAATACGCTAAATTTTAAAAATAAGTCTTAGCCTATATTTGAAGCTTTTTTATCATAAATCTGAAGTTTAAATATTTCACTTAATTTAAGGACAATGTCTTTAAATCAAAAATTGGTTTCTTTACTTTAAGGAAAATTAGCGTTAGTTCAACGACATGCGACTTTAACGGAGAGACGCAAATTTACAAATTTTGTATCCTACATTTAATGAAAACAATATTTGAAGCAAAGATTACAAACTTTATTTTAATTAAAGTGGCATTATTTAAAAAAAAATGTCTTTAATATTTTGTAAATTTCGCATCCTAAAATTTAGGTTGCGTAATCTTTAATATCACGTTAATATTTTTTTCAGTGTATATTTGAAAATTTAAATTGTGGTTAAGACGTTTCTAAAGAATTTTTCATGCCACATGATGAAAAAAGCATAGAATACGAATACGCTCAAATTTGTTTTGTCAGTATTAATAACTCAAATTTAAAAGATAATTTCATCTTAAATTTATCTTTAGGGGAATTCGTCGTTTCTTGGTTACGGAATCAATACCAAAATCATTAGTATCAAGACAAAATCAACGAAACCGAGCAAGCTTTTTTTAATTCTACCAAAAATGAAAATTGATACTTGGTTCAAAGGTCACAATCATTTACAAAAAATAGGGAGAGATGGTAGCACAGACATCTCTAAATCGATTCAGTTATTATAATTCTCTTAAAGGGCACCACGAGTTTCTAAAGTTGCTTCTTTTGGATATTACATACATCAATAAAATGGAACACTACAGAATGCTGGAGCAGAATGTTCACGTAAGAAAAAAAAACTGAACAAAAGTATCTACGAATTCGTGGTAAAACAAATTAAATTTTTTCTTTTATCGTATTTTTCATTTAGTCAAATTTTTGTTTAATATTCCCAAAGAATTTCGAAGAAAAATTGTGTGACATTAAAATTAAGACATTCCTCTGCTACAGATATTCAGCACACAATGAAAATCTAACAATTTTTTTTTTATTGCAAATTTAAGCAAAATGTATTTTATCCTCTTTCCTCACATTAAGTTTCATCCATTATAATGTCAGTAATAATATAACTTTCTATATAATATATAAAGTATATATTTACGTCTCGTTTTCACCATTCTCCTTCCAAAAAAAAATAACATTTTGTATTCCTTAAAGTTTTATTTGTTGATAAAAATAATGTTGGTAAACTTCTTAGTACAACAGCTCCAGGGGGTTTCTGCTTCAATTGTCCGCACGAATTACTAGTTTGTTTTTTTTTTCTGTTTCTCTTTAAAGCCAACAATGCCCCTGGGGCCAGGAGGTGATCAACCTGCATAGTCATTTATAACGATACAACATAATAGAAACCGGGGAGGGGGAAGGCGTGGCAGGACGGTACAGGCATTTAATATGAAACATTTATTGGTATTCATGTTAAACAACAGGCCTAACACAATAAATTGATTCGCATATCAGTTTGAAGTTTTCATTTCTTCGAATGCTACAATGCCACAACCCCAATGCCAATTCCCTGGAATATCTGACCCCATAAATGATTACTGTTATGATATTTAAGTGATTTTTTCCCTTTGTTTGTTCTTTTCAAAAGTACCTTAGAAGGCATTAGGTCTAGAACTCTGTGGGGTATGATTTTGGCAGATGACAAATATAGCATGTGATTATTTTTAATATACAGATTATGAAAAAATTCTTTGTCCTTAGAGGTGGGCTAATAAAAATATCTTTCTGCCTTTTCTGAATGAAATGCGAATGGTTATTATGAGGGGATTTCGGAGAAAACCATGTAGAATTGCCATCTTTTTAGTTGGAAAAATAACAGGATAAATTTAGGTATTCCGTAATGTAATTAATTTTATTAAAAGCAAATTTAAGTGAGCGCAAATGTACTCAGGAGCCTTTAGAAATTCCCAGAATAAATATAAATTTTCGTACAAAAAAAGGAGCGGAAATCTTAAACTTCAAAATTATACTGAAATTTTTTATGTAATGCAATATAATAAAGTGTTTTTATACCCTGCCCCAACATAAAAATTTTGAAGTTCTTCCAAAACCACAAATTTGAAAGCACTTCCAGAAGATGTACTCTCAATGATGTTCTTTATTTTAACTATACAGGAAGTTCATTTCATTAAATTTTTTATAACATGGTTTTTTCATATTTTTATACCCTCCACCATAGGACGGAGGGTATAATAGGGTATAATTACCAACACCATGTACCAAATTCCTGCTGAAATTTGGTACATGGTGTTGGTATATGGTCCCCAACAACCATGCAAAAATTGGTCCACATCGGTCCATAATTATATATATAGCCCCCATATAAACCGATCCTCAGATTTGGTTTGCGGAGCCTCAAAGAGAAGCAAATTTCATACGATCCTGCTGAAATTTGGTACATGGTGTTGGCATATGGTCTCTAACAACCATGCAAAAATTGGTCAACATCGGTCCATAATTATATATAGCCCACATATAAACCGATCCCCAGATTTGGCTTGCGTAGCCTCAAAGAGAAGCAAATTTCACCCGATCCGGCTGAAATTGAAATAAAATTTTGAGAAAAAATTCCATAGAAATAAAACATTGAGAATTTTTTTATAGAAATAATATTTTGAAAAAAAAATCTATAGAAATACAATTTTGACAAAATTTTTTTTGTTTGGTAGATTTGTGGTAATCTTCAAATTTTGTTAGATTTTTTTTTTTTGCACGAGTGGTAACTGTTGTTACCACACATTGTTAAAGATCAAGCCTTGCCGGCCTCCTTGTCGGCCTTCCTCTTCTAGAGCCACAAAAAATGTAAAAATTATTACAAATTTTGTTGAGTGAAAATGTCCCTACATTGCGGCCCTACGTCCCTACAAGACGCTAAATATTAGAAAAACCCTACATATAGGGAATTTCCCATACTTCTAGCAACACTGGCAGTAGTTTATATTGCACCTACGGAGTTAGTTCGGCACTAATATTGAGCCCAGTATAAATTAAACCCTAATCACTATGTGGTTTAGGGTATAAAAAAAGAAAATCGCTCAATTAGTGTGCGTAATAAATTCAAATTTGTCAAAATCTAGCAATATTCTTAGTAAGAGCTACAATTACTTATAAATACGATCGGCTAGTACATTAAAATTTAAAATTTGAGTAACATTAGTTAATAAATAAGAGTAAAATCGAAAATCGATGGAAGCTATACCTAAATCTGAACCAATTTGCATAATATTTTGCGGGTTTGATTAATACCACAAAAGGTTACCTTGTGCAAAATTTGAGTAAGATCAGTTAAGAAATGAGGCCTGTATGGTCAAACATAAAGTTATTAGGGGCGAATTTTTCAAAATCGGGCGATACATATATGGGAGCTATATCTACATCTGAACCGATTTCGACGAAATTTTGCACATATAGTTAGTACTATAGAGTACTGGATCTAGCTATTTTTGAGTAAGATCGGTTAATAAATAAGGGTTCTTTTAAAAAATATGCATATATATCCTTTCGTTTTAGTAGGTTAGGTTAGGTTAGGTGGCAGCCCGATGTATCAGGCTTACTTAGACTATTCAGTCCATTGTGATACCATATTTGTGAACTTCTCTCTTATCACTGAGTGCTGCCCGATTCCATGTTTAGCTCAATGACAAGGGACCTCCTTTTTATAGCCGAGTCCGAACGGCGTTCCACATTGCAATGAAACCACTTAGAGAAGCTTTGAAACCCTCAGAAATGTCGCCAGCATTACTGAGGTGGGATAATCCACCGCTGAAAAACTTTTTGGTGTTCGGTCGAAGCAGGAATCGAACCCACGACCTTGTGTGTGCAAGGCGGGCATGCTAACCATTGCACCACGGTGGAATCGGTTCGTTTTAGTAAATTGATTTGAAAATCAAAGTAATTGTTAATTTTCAAGAAGATTTTTATACCCTTCACCACTACTGTGGTACAGGGTATAATAAGTTTGTGCATTTGTATGTAACGCCAAGAAATAATAGTCATAGACCCATCTTTTAGTACACCGATCGGCTTAGAATTAAATTCTGAGTCGATTTAGCGATGTCCGTCCGTCTGTCTGTCTGTCTGTCTGTTTGTCTGTATGTCTGTATGTCTGTCTGTCTGTATGTCTGTCTGTCTGTCTGTCTGTCTGTCTGTCTGTCTGTCTGTCTGTCTGTCTGTCTGTCTGTCTGCCTGTCTGTCTGTTTGTCTGTCTGTCTGTCTGTCTGTCCATCTGTCTGTATATGTAATTTTGTGCACAAAGTACAGCTCGCAATTTAAGTCCGATCGTCCTCAATTTTGGCATGGGGTCTTTCTTCGGGTCAAAGACAATCGCTATTGATTTTGGAAAAAATCGGTTCAGATTTAGATATAGCTGCCATATATATTTATCACCGATTTGATCATAATTCGCGTATTTACGAAACGATCTTCTTCAAATTTCGTACATATGAATGTTTTGTCGGTCACGTAAAACCTGCAAAACATCAGCTAAATCGGATTTAGATATAGCTCCCATATATACCTTTCGTCCGATTTGCACTTATATGGCCTCAAAAGCCAGAATTTTACCCTGATTTGCTTCAAATTTTGCAAAAGGAGTGCGTTTAATAGTATCGTTAACTGTGCCAAATTTGGTTGGACTCGGTTCAGATTTAGATATAGCTCCCATATATATATTTCATCCGATTCGCACAAAAGCCAGAGTTGAAGCCTGATTTGCTTCAAATTTTGTATATATACGCCAGAGTTGAGTAGAATGTTTCATATTTTAGACCCATTTTCAATGGGAGTTTCCTTCAGTTGACTCGATAGTTTCCACAGAGAATATATTTAATATGATTTTTGATCTAATTGGTTCAGATTTCGTAGTCGTATTTCACACTGTCATACCACACTTTCCACAAAACGGTCGAGTTTTAAATAAACTAGGCCAAATAATATATCGCAACCCACAATTGACCACATATAATGCCGAGATTTAACCAATATCATTGTAAAAGCGCCAATGTAGCAAAAATTTTAAATATTACTTAAATTTCCCTTTATCTCGAATACGTAAATCTCGCTCGATAAATCGAAAATATTATTTCGTACAATTGCATTAAAATTGCTCTAGCTTTATATTTCCTATATTTTGTAACTAGCATTGTGTTTCATCCCAGGGTGTTAGCCGATTTAAATTTTAATTCTAGAGATTTTATAGAAGTACAAAAAATTGTCTCCATATTGTATATAAATTATATAAATATTTCTAATAAAAGCCTTCATAATAACTCCCAACAAATTTAAAGGAGGTGAAATGGTAACACAAATTTTTGGTCTACATAGTGGTGAAGGGTATAATATAGTCGGTCCCGCCCGACTTTAGACTTTACTTACTTGTTTTATCATAGCATATGTCCAAAATCCTTTAAAAACAAGTTAACGACAACTTTATTTTCCAAATTCAGACTCGACTTCCAGTAGAAATTATGCTATGTTTTATGTCAAATACGTCTTTAAAATAAAGTGTTAAAAACATGTCCTATATTTGAACGATTTTTGCTTTGTAGTCAAGATGCAAAAGGACAACAAATTTAAAGATATTTTCATTCATTTTAAAGAATTTTTCTGACTTTTGGAAAAGACTTTTGGAAAAGGAACAAAACATTATATTACAGAAATGCGCTAAGCAAACATCGATTTATAAATGGTCTATCAGTTATGGACATTAATGTAAAAAATTTCGAGTGGCTTTGATGAAACAAACATTCTCCCAAAAGACCGGCTCAGATAGCACGTTGGCCGAGGTTCAATTTAAAATTACAGCTTCCCAGGACATCGGGTTTCTCAAGAAATTATCTCCATATGCAAAATCTGGGCCGATGGTAAATTTCCGCATTTATTTGAGATCCATCTCAAATAACTCGAAATTCAAAATTTTGACAAATCTTATGAAAATTTTAGACTGGGAAAAACTTCTTAAAACAAATCGGAAGATGGGTTTATATGTAGGTGCTATTTCACAAAATTTTCCGGTATGACCCATCTTCGAACTCGACATCATCTTCGAACTACTGCTATTATAAATTTGTATCTTTATCAAGAGTACATATATGGTTAAAAATCGATTTTTTAATATGTTAAAAATTGACAATACAATTGATAAATTCAGCCCATATTCTACTATAACCTACTTTTTATATCACCGTTAAATTTCACCCATATAAATACACTTTGAATGGCCTGAAATCCATTACTTCGTTTTTCGTTGTTCGATAGGATAGGATAGGAAGTGGTTTTCAAAGTATGTTTCGCCGGAGTCGGAGTCGAGCAAAATTTCTACGACTCCGGCTCCGACTCCAGCAAAATCTTCAGACTCCGACTCAAAGACTTCTACTCCGGCTCCGACTCCACAGCCCTGGTTTAGGGTATAAAAAAAGTTGCCAAACATCGCCCCAAAAATCGGACAGATCTCAAAACTGCAATATTAGAGGAATGGCAAAAATTACCATTGGAATACGATGTTAATTTGTTCTATTAAAAGAAGACTACGACTCTAAAGGTGGACATACCAAATATTAAAATTTTTAAAATAAATATTTTAAGCTTTATTAGAAAAAAAAATCGAATGTAGAAACACTTTCTTCACATAATAATTTTGAATTAAAGTTTATTTTTGGCTTTTATCTTCCCTTAACGTTTGATTTTATTTTTGTTTTTCTTGTTAATCGTAAGCAGTTCATACTATTTTCTTGTTTTTTTTTTTTCTCAAAACGAACTAACAACTCAATTTTTACTTCAATTACTCGTATTTCTTGAATTTGAAATATTTGACAATGTCATAAAACTATCTTGATATACTGTATATGCTATTATTTTAAATTTAAAAAATTTGTGGGTCTTTCAACTAATTAAAAATTTCCTTGAAGTAAAGAAAAAACATTTTTTAATTTAAGAAACCGTCCATAAATTAACTAAAATATTGAATCTTTAGATTTAAGATAAAAACGTTTCAAATATAGGCTATAACTTATTTTGAGGCTTTTGTATCTTTGGTATATCCCCCATAGGATGGGGGGTATACTAACTTTGTCATTCCGTTTGTAACACATGGAAATATTGCTCTAAGACCCCATAAAGTATATATTCTGGGTCGTGGTGAAATTCTGAGTCGATCTAAGCATGTCCGTCCGTCCGTCCATCCATCCGTTTGTTGAAATCACGCTAACTTCCGAACGAAACACGCTATCGACTTGAAACTTGGCACAAGTAGTTGTTATTGATGTAGGTCGGATGGTATTGCAAATGGGCCATATCGGTCCACTTTTACGTATAGCCCCCATATAAACGGACCCTCAGATTTGACTTGCGGAGCCTCTAAGAGAAGCATATTTCATCCGATCCAGCAGAAATTTGGTACGTGAAGTTGGTAAATGGTCTCTAAAAACCATGCAAAAATTGGTCCACATCGGTCAATAATTATATATAGCCCCCATGTAAACCTATCCCCAGATTTGGCTTGCGGAGTCTCAAAGAGAAGCAAATTTCATGCGATCCGGCTGAAATTTGGTACATGGTTTTGGTATATGGTCTCTAACAACCATGCAAAAATTGGTCAATATCGGTCCATAATTATATATAGTCCCCATATAAACCGTTCTCCAGATTTGACTTCCGGAGACTCTTGGAGGAGCAAAATTCATCAGATCCGGTTCAAATTTGCAACGTGGTGTTAGTATATGGCCGCTAACAACAATTCCAAAATTGGTCCATATCGGTCTATAGTTAAATATAGCCGATCCCCAATCGCACAAAAATTGGTCCATATCGGTTGATAATCATGGTTGCCACTCGAGTCAAAAACAATCTACCAAAATTTTAATTCTATAGAAAATTTTGTCAAAATTTTATTTCTATAGAAAATTTTGTTAAAATTTCATTTCTATAGAAAATTTTGCCAAAACTTTATTTCTATAGAAAATTTTGTTAAAATTTTATTTCTGTAGAAAATTTTGTCAAAATTTTATTTGTATAGAAAATTTTGCCAAATTTTATTTCTATAGAAAATTTTGTTAAAATTTTATTTCTATAGAAAAGTTTTGTCAAACTCAATTATATACGTATTTAATCGGTCTTTATACCCTTCACCACTACTGTGGTACAGGGTATAATAAGTTTGTGCATTTGTATGTAACGCCAAGAAGGAAAAGTCTGAGACCCATCGTTTAGTATACCGATCGTCATAGAATTAAATTCTGAGTCGATTTAGCGATGTCTGTCTGTCTGTCTGTCTGTCTGTCTGTCTGTCTGTCTGTCTGTCTGTCTGTCTGTCTGTCTGTCTGTCTGTCTGTCTGTCTCTCCGTCTGTCTGTTGATGTATTTTTGTGTGCAAAGTACAGCTCGCAGTTTTAGTCCGATTGCCCTAAAATTTGGTGTAGGGTCCTGTTTCGGCTCAAAGACGATCCCTATTGATTTTGGAAAAAATCGGATCAGATTTAGATATAGCTGCCATATTTTTAACCGATCTGGTCATAATTGGCGTATATATCAACCGATTTTCCTCAAATTCCGTACATCCCAATATTTTATGAGTCTCGAAAAACTTGCAAAATATCATCCAAATCGGTTTAGATTCAGATATAGCTCCCATATATAGCTTTCGCCCGATTTACACTCATATGACCACAGTGGCCAATCTTTTACTCCGATATAATTGAAATTTTGCACAGAGAGTAGAATTAGCATTGTAGCTATGCGTGCCAAATTTGGTTGAAATCGGTTCAGATTTAGATATAGCTTCCATATATAGTTTTCGCCCGATATGGACTTATATGGCCCCAGAAGCCAGAGTTTTGGCCCAATTTGGTTGAAATTTTGCACTAGGAGTACAATTAGTAATATAGTCATATGTGCCAAATCGGTTCAGATTTCGATATAGCTCCCATAAATATGTTTTTCTGATTTCGACAAAAATGGTCAAAATACCAACATTTTCCTTCTAAAATCGCCACTGCTTAGTCGAAAAGTTGTAAAAATGACTCTAATTTTCCTAAACTTCTAATACATATATATCGAGCGATAAACCATAAATGAACTTTTTCGAAGTTTCCTTAAAATTGCTTCAGATTTAAATGTTTCCCATATTTATTTTTTACTAACATTGTGTTCCACCCTAGTCCATTAGCCGACTTAAATTTTGAGTCTATAGATTTTGTAGAAGTCTATCAAATTCTGTCCAGATCGAGTGATATTTAAATATATATATTTGGGACAAACATTTATATATAGCCCCGAATACATTTGACGGATGTGATATGGTATCGAAAATTTAGATCTACAAAGTGGTGCAGGGTATAATATAGTCGGCCCCGCCCGACTTTAGACATTCCTCACTTGTTTTTAATTTAATATATACCACGTATGGACTTTCTTATAATTCAGAAGACGGTGTTAAGAGGTTTTAAGATACCTTGCCATCGGCAAGCGTTACCGCACCCCAAGTAATTCGATTGTGGATGACAGTGTTTAGAAGAAGTTTCTACGCAATCCATGGTGGAGGATACATAAGCTTCGGCTTGGCCGAACTTATGGCCGTATATACTTGTTTACTTTGAAATATCAGTTATAATTTGGATTTTTAAACTGGCATTTGTTTAAACGTGAATAGCTTTATTAGTATCGCAAACAGAGAATGAATGAAAATGAAAAAAAATCCATAAATGAGATCTGTATCCGAATTTTAATTTGATTGAGCGGAATCAATACCCAAATTTTCGAAATCAAGGTCAAAGTCTTTGAATCTAAGTAAACTATTTGTGAGTGTATAAGTCAAATAAGCAAAGGTGATAGTCATGTTCGAATTCAAAGATAGGACGACTAACAAAAAATATCCAATAAATATATATAAATAAATATTCTGGGAGTTTAGCGGGCCCCCCTTCCACAGGACCCCCTAGCTAGCCAAAAATTCCTAAGGAAAATTGGAGCAAATTTCCACTAGCGGACCTATCAAAAGATTGGTATAGATTTTTCTGTTATTCCATTTTTTTAATTTTTCTTATATAATATTAAATTCTACAATCACTTGATATTAAAATCGCTTTCGAACTACATTTTTATTCTAACATAATTCATAGAATTTTCTAAGTACATAATGTTCACATGATTATTTCCTTTCTGGCAATGGCAAATTTATAAGATATCATTGTAAATATGCAAAAAAAAAAAAAACGGGATCATGGGGACCTGTTTCAAGACCAAATAAAAGTCCAAATAAACTATTCCAGAACTTATACTTTGGAATCAGTCCATGTCATGTCTTAAACTTTAGTAAATTACAAAATCACGGAATTACGAAGGCCAACATTTTTTTCAGAAAAGAAAAAAATATCCATTTTTTGTTTAAAATTTTCTGCAAAAAGTTTTTTGCATCAAGATGTCCCTGTCAAATTTTTATTCCTTCTTTTCTTGTAAATATTAAACAAATATTTTTCAAATAATAATAGAGTTTACGTTAGAAAGACCTCAGTAACTTTGCTTGCAAAGAAAATTCGCCCCGTAATTATCACAAAATATAGATAAATTCCATTTGTAAATCCTGTAATCCACTTGGCCTCACAGCAAGGGTCCTTTTAGATTCAAACTGCTTAAAGTATTTAGCAGTCTTTTTTTTTGTCATAACACTCAAAGAAAGTTCCAAGCAAAAAAAAAAGAAACAAACTTAGCAATTCCAAATTCTTCACATTATTTCTCACACAAAAAAACAAACGAAAACTTTAGCCAACAACAAACCACGAGAGCACAATTTATATATGTTTCTTCTCCCCCCATCCAAAAAAACCAAAATTCATATATAATTAATTCGGTTGATGAAATGAAAAAAAAAAAAAAACAAAACAAAAAAGAAACTAAGTCAGTATCAGGATGCTGATGACGATGATGATAAGAAATGTCAAGCGAAAGGCCATATATCTGACATTTGATCAACTTACAAACTAATATTAAATACCGTTGAAATGGTGTATGAGGTGTGCGTGTATATGTTCCGGATGCTTAAACTTTTCTTTTGGAGCTTCATACGTTCTTTTGTTTTGCGATATATATGTCACGACAGGATATATTACGTACGTGAGTGTGTGGCAAAGGATTCACATGAATTAGTTTTCTTTCATTCATTAAAAATACTTTCACTTTCAGTAGCTCTACAAGCAGACACGAAGACGACACAGATGAAATTCACTTTTCTTATAAAATCAATTTTGTGGTATCCAAAAAGATTTTTAATTTTCTTATATATAGGCAACACTCACATATTTTCCAAATTCAATTAGAATATTTGTTTGACTTTGAAAATTGCTTTTTATTTTCCTTTTGAGGGAGGGAAATTATTGGATGGTTTCAAATTTTCCTTATGATGATTTGATAATTTCAGATAATTTGTTTTCGATATTCACTGATAAATAATTGGTTTGGTTTTCTTGTTATATCCATATAACAACAAATAACACATTTTTGCTTTAACTTTTTTGTTTTGTTATTATTTCCACTAATTAATTCATTTCAATGTATACAACTTTCTATTGGTAAGGATTTCAATAAATCCATACACTCACACAAACACTCTCAACTGTAGTTCAAAAATGTATTTGAATTTTTGCTTAATTTTATAGTCTGCTTTTGGGCGGTTTTATTTATGCTTTAACTCGTCACATTAGCAGTATCCGTTAGCACGTGCATACACGCTCAGATTTCATAACCAACTGTTATGGCGCAGGTATTGGCTAAAGATACTGCCAGTATTTGTGTATCCATGAGATGTGGTTATAACGGTAACGGTATAAACAACACAGTTTGTAGTCTTCGTTTGCCGAACTCATACACAGACAATGGACAACGATAAGACACACATACGCACACACACAGGCCCATAGGAAGAACTCAAGCAAATTAGCTCTCATGGAATTTTTTTCACTTTTTCGAATTTACTGAACTTGAAAGCTTTTTGGTTTGTTTTTGTAAAAGGAGTTTCTAGAGGTAGAGGCAAATATTCGAAATAAATAAACTAAGCTCTCAAAAAAGAGAGAATAAAAATCTCTTAGATTTGTTACTAAGATTAGATTCATTTCTCTTGGAATCATTCAAAAATGTTCTCTTTTAGGCTTTCCCCTAAAGAAAGTAGGTATATTTAGTTTCTCAAACTATGTGGAATACTAAATATTCAAAAACGATACACATCCTAGATCGACAGAAACTGTATTATACCAATTTTCCGTCCACACTGATTTTTTCTGTTTTTAGCCATGCATAAATCTTTCTGGTGTATCACTTCCCATACCAATTAGTACCAGAAGTCATAACCTGTAAGGTTTGAGATTAGATAAGATCAGCATTTTGTAATAACAATATTCGAAAACTTTTACATCGGTCAAGCCGAATCTTATATACCCTTCACCATAAGAATGAAGCCACCGATATAAGCCGCTGCCGACCCGTTTTTTGCCAGTCGACTCCGCCGCCGAATATGTCGACTCAAATTGAAATTTTTATATAAAAAACTTCTTTTGGCCATATCTCCTAAACTAAGCGTCCAAAAAATTGAAAAATCCACCAATTCCTAAAAAATGTAAACTTTTATGAGCAAAACTTCTTTTGGTCATATCTCCTTAAATATGCGTCCTAGAAAGGACTTAAATTCGTGACCACCCCCAAAATTTAAAAATTCACCAAAATCTTAAAAAATAAATTAAATTTGTATATGAAAAACTTTTTTTGGCCATATAACCTAAATTAAGCCCACTAGAGCGAAAAGGACTTTAATTCTTGACCATTCCCAAAAAAAATTGAAAAATCCACCCAAATCCTAAAAAACTTGACATTTTCATATGAAAATCTTTTTGACCATATCTCCTTAAATATGTGTCCTAGAGCGAAAAGTACTTTAATTGGTGGCCAACCCCAAAAAATTGAAAAATCCACCCAAATCCTAAAAGAATTTAAATTTTATATGAAAAAATTCTTTTGATCATATCTCCTAAACCAAGCGTCCTAGAGCGAAAAGCACTTTACTTCATGACAATCCCCAAAAAAATTGAAAAATCCGCCCAAATCCTAAAAAAACTTGAAATTTTTATATGAAAATATTTTTTGACCATATCTCCTCAAATACGCGTCCTAGAGCGAAAAGTACTTTAATTCGTGGCCAACCCCAAAAACTTAAAAATCCGCCCAAATTTTTTTGTGAAAAACTTATCTTGGCCATATCTCCTAAACGAAGCGAAAAGGAATTTACTTCAAAAAATTGAAAAATCCACCCAAACCCTAAAAAAATTAAATTTTTATATGAAAAATTTCTTTTGGCCAATACTCCTTAAATATGCGTCCTAGAGCGAAAAGGCCTTTAATTCATGACCACCCCAAAAAATTTAAAAATCCATCCAAATTCTAAAAAATTTAAATTTTTGTATGAAAAACTTCTTTTGTCCATATCTCTGAAAAGGACGATAATTCGTGACAACCCCCAAAAATTAAAAGGAAAAGACTTTAATTCGTGACCACCACCAAAAAAATTGAAAAATCCACCCAAATCCTAAAAAATTTTAATTTTTATATGAAAAATTTCTTTGGGCCATATCTCCTAAACCAAGCGTCCAAGAGCGCGAAAAGGACTTTAATAGGCGACCACCCCCAAAAAATTTAAAAATCCAACCAAATCCTTAAAAAATTTTAATTTTTATATGAAAATTCTCTTTTGGCTGTATCGGCTAAACTAACCGTTCCAGAGCGAAAAGAACTTTAACTACCCCTAAAAAATGTAAAAACCCAACCCAAATCCTAAATAATTGAAATTTGTATATGAAAGTTTTCTTTTGGCCATATCTCCATAAATATGCGTCCCAGTGCGAAAATGAAATTAATTCGTTACCATCACCAAAAAAAAAAAAAATGAAAAATCCACCCAAATCCTTAAAAAAATAAATTTTCAATGAAAATCTTTGTTTGACCACATTTCTTAAACTACGCGTCCTAGAGCTTTTATTCGTGATCACCCCCAAAAGTGAAAGATCGACCCAATCCCCAAAAAAATTAAATGTTTATATGAAAAACTTATCATGAACATATCTTCTGAACTAAACGTCGTAGAGCGAAAAGAACGATAATTCTTCACCACTCCCAAAAAATTTAAAAATCTAGCCCATTCCTACAAAATTTTAAATTTTTGTAAGAAAAACTTCTTTTGGCCATATCTCCCTAAATATGGGAGACGGAATGAAATTTCTAGCGATTCAGAATTCAACCACAACAAAAAAATATTAATACTTTATAGGGTCTCAGACCAACATTATAAACAGAATGACAATTTATTCTCTTTATTCTCACCACCACAGGATGGGTGGTATCATCCTGTGGTGGTGAGAATAAAAGTTAGGAGGAATATACGACAGTTTACCACACTGTTAACAACAACAAACCTCACTGCAGAAAATCCTACATACCGCATTGAAGCTTAAGTACTACAAAACAATCTTTACCTTCACCCATTTACTCATTGATAAAGCCTTAAGTCTAACGTATTTAGACTACTTCTCGTAAACGGCGTATATATTGAAACAATCAAGGAGTAATGAAGATTTTCCGTCTAGTTTGTTCGAGATCCATCACGAATAGAGATAACGATTGCCACAGTTGGTAGAATTCTTGATGTTTTGGTAGATTTTGCACAATATTCCTACGAGGTACTTCAATTTTCTATAGAAATATAATTTTGACAAAGTATTCTATAAAAATTTAATTTTTAGAAATTATTTTTAGAAATTAAATTTTTTTAGAAATTAAATTTTGCGAACATTTTTGTTAGAAGTTAAATTCTGAGAAAATTTTCTTAAGAAATAACATTTTGGGAAAATGTGCCTTAGAAATTAAAATTTTAGAAAAAATTCTTTAGAAATTAAATTCTGAGGAAAATTAAATCTTAAGAAAATGTTCGTTAGAAATTAAATTTTGAGAAAATTTGCATTAGAAACTAAATTCTTAGAAAATCTTCTTTAGACATTAACGGTCATTTTCATGTAGGCTTCAACTGCCAGTTAACAGAAAGAAAAATGGAAATATCTTTTCTGCGGTTAACTTTAACTGAAAAATTTTCAGTAGTTAAGTTTCTAACTCACATTTGGAATATATACGCAAGATGACAGATATTTTCATATCACGTTTTAAAATTTCTTTAGCTAACGTAGAACTAACGGAACTTCATGAAAATGGGAGTAAAATTAAAATTTTGACAACATTTTCTATAGAAATAAAATTTTGAGAAAATATTATTTGTCAAAGTATTCCAGAAAAACACAATTTTTAGAAATTTTCTTTAGTAATTAAATTTTGAGAAAATTTTTTTTAGATATTAAATTTTGGGAAAATTTTCATAAGAAATTAAATTTTGAGAAAATTTTCTTTATAAATTAAATTTTGAAAAAATTTTCTTTAGAAATACAATTTTGAGAAATTTTTATTTAGAAATGAAATTTTGAGAAAAAAAATTTCTTTAGAAATAAAATTTTGAGAAAATTTTCTTTAGAAATACAATTTTGAAAAATTTTTCTTTAGAAATAAACTAAGAAAATTTTATCAAATTGTATTTCTAAAGAAAAAAAAATCGCAAAACTGTGTTTCTAAAGAAGATTTGCGCAAAATTTTATTTCTAAAGAAACTTTTTTCAAAATTTAATTTATAAAGATAATTTTCTCAAAATTTAATTTCTAATGAAAATTTACTCAAAATTTAATTTCTAATGAAAATTTTCTCAAAATTTAATTTCTAAAGAAAATGTTGTCAAAATTTCATTTCTAAAGCAAATGTTTTCAAAATTAAATTTTGAGAACATTTTCTTTAGAAATTAAATTTTCGGAAAATTTTCGTTAGTAATTAAATTCTGAAAAAAATTGTCTTTAGAAATTAAATTTTGAGAAAATTTTCGTAAGAAATTTTGAAAAAATTTTCTTTAGAAATTAAGTTTTGAGAAAATTTACTTTAGAAATTACATTTTGAAATTTTTTTTTTAGAAATGAAATTTTGGGAATATTGTTTTTATAAATGAAATTTTGAAAAAAATTTTTTTAGAAATGAAATTTTGAGAACATTTTCATTAGAAATTAAATTTTGAGAAAATTTGCATTAATTTATAAAGAAAATGTTGTCAAAATTTCATTTCTAAAGCAAAATGTTTTCAAAATTAATATTTTGAGAAAATTTTCTTTAGAAATTAAATTTTCGGAAAATTTTCGTTAGTAATTAAATTCTGAAAAAATTGTCTTTAGAAATTAAATTTTGAGAAAATTTTCGTAAGAAATTTTCTTTAGAAATTAAATTTTGAAAAATTTTTTTAGAAATGAAATTTTGATAACATTTTCGTTAGAAATTAAATTTTGAGAAAATTTACATTAGAAATTAAATTCTTAGAAAATCTTCTTTAGACATTAACGGCCATTTTCATGTAGGCTTCAACTGACAGTTAACAGAAAGAACAAGTAAGGAAAGTCTAAAGTCGGGCGGGACCGACTATATTATACCCTGCACCACTTTGTAGATCTAAATTTTCGATACAATATCACATCCGTCAAATGTGTTGGGGGCTATATATAAAGGTTTGTCCCACATACATACAATTAAATATCACTCGATTTGGACAGAATTTGATAGACTTCTACAAAATCTATAGACTCAAAATTTAAGATGGCTAATGCACTAGGGTGGAACACAATTTTAGTAAAAAAATATGGGAAACATTTAAATCTGAAGCAGTTTTAAGGAAACTTCGCAAAAGTTTATTTATGATTTATGGCTCGATATATATGTATTAGAAGTTTAGGAAAGTTAGAGTCATTTTTACAACTTTTCGACTAAGCAGTACCGATTTAACAAGGAAAATTTTTGGTCTTTTGACCATTTTTGTCGAAATCAGAAAAACATATATATGGGAGATATATCTAAATCTGAACTGATATCAACCAAATATGGCACGCATAGCTACAATGCTAGTTCTACTCCCTGTGCAAAATTTCAACTAAATCGGAGTTAAAAATTTGCCTCTGTGGTCATATGAGTGTAAATCGGGCGAAAGCTATATATGGGAGATATATCTAAATATGAACCGATTTCAACCAAATTTGGCACGCATAGCTACAATGCTAATTCTACTCCCTGTGCAAAATTTCAATTAAATCGTAGCAAAAAATTGGCCTCTGTGGTCATATGAGTGTAAATCGGGCGAAAGCTATATATGGGAGCTATACCTAATTCTGAACCGATTTCAACCAAATTTGGCACACATAGCTACAATGCTAATTCTACTTCCTGTGCAAAATTTCCACTAATTCGGAGCAAAAAGTAGGCTCTGTGGTCATTTGAGTGTAAATCGGGCGAAAGCTGTATATGGAAGCTATATCTAAATCTGAACCGATTTCAACCAAATTTGACACGCATAGTAACAATGCTAATTTTACTCCCTGTGCAAAATTTCAACTAAATCGGAGTTAAAAATTGGCCTCTGTGCTCATATGAGTGTAAATCGGGCGAAAGGTATATATGGGAGATATATCTAAATCTGAACCGATTTCAACCAAGTTTGGCACGCATGGCTACAATGCTAATTCTACTCCCTGTGCAAAATTTCAACAAAATCGGAGTTAAAAATTGGCCTCTGTGGTCATATGAGTGTAAATCGGGCGAAAGCTATATATGGGAGCTATATCTAAATCTGAACAGCCTTTCCTGATATTTTGCAAGTTTTTCGAGACTCATAGAATATTCGGATGTACGGAATTTGAGGAAGATCGGTTGATATACACGCCAATTATGACCAGATCGGTGAAAAATATATATGGCAGCTATATCTAAATCTGAACCGATTTTTTCCAAAATCAATAGGGATCGTCTTTGAGCCGAAACAGGATCCTATACCAAATTTTATGACAATCGGACTAAAACTGCGAGCTGTACTTTGCACACAAAAATACATCAACAGACAGACAGACAGACAGACGGACAGACAGACAGACAGACGGACATCGCTAAATCGACTCAGAATTTAATTCTAAAACGATCGGTATACTAAACGATGGATCTCAGACTTTTCCTTCTTGGCGTTACATACAAATGCACAAACTTATTATACCCTGTACCACAGTAGTGGTACAGGGTATAAAAATGGAAATATATTTTCGGCGTTTAACTTTTACTGAAAAATTTTCAGCAGTTAAGTTACTAACTGACATTTGGAATATATTGTTACGCAAGATGACAGATATTTTCATACCACGGTTTAAAAGTCCGTTAGCTAACGTAGCACTAACGGAGCTTCATGAAAATGGGGTTAAAAGAAAATTTTTGACAACATTTTCTATAGAAATAAAAAGTTGAGAAAATATTATTTGTCAAAGTATTCCAGAAAAATAAAATTTTCTTTAGTAATAAAATTTTCGGAAAATTTTTTTTAGAAAATAAATTTTGGGAAAATTTTCATTAGTAATTAAATTCTTAAAAAAAAACTTTCTTTAGAAATTAAATTTTGAGAAAATTTTCATAAGAAATTAAATTTTGACAAAATGTTCTCAAAATTTAATTTCTAAATGAAATTTGAGAAAATGTTCATAAGAAATGAATTTTTTACAATTTTTTTTTAATTAAATTTTTAAAAAATTTTTTCTGAAATGAAATTTTGACAACATTTTCTTTTTTTCTTAGAAATTACATTTTAACAAAATTAAATTTTGAAAAATTTTTCATTAGAAATGAAATTTTGAGAAATTTTTTGTTAGAAATACAATTATGATAAATTTTTTTTTTATAAATAAACTACTGATAAATTTTTCTTTAGAAATACAATTTTGAGAAAAATTTTCTTTATAAATAAACTTTTGAATTTTTTTTAGAAATAAAACTTTAAAATAGATTATTTTTTTTTTAATTTTAAAAATAAAATTTTAATTTGCTAGAGAAATACAATTTTGAGAAAATTTTCTAGAAATTCAATTTCTTTAAAAATATTGATATTCGTGGTAGATCATACCATCAAAGTCCAATGTGACTAAGCTCACCTCTTTTGTGAAAGTAGTAACCTTTTCTTGTTGGTGCAAGCTAAAATCGTTAAAACGTTTAAAATTCGTCACATTTGGAATTCAAGGGATATTTATACAACCAAAACCATGTCGCTAATAAGAGAGATCATTATATATGATATTACAAATACTGAAATAAAATTCTAAAATTTTTTCGTAGAAAAAACATTTTGTTTTTGTATACTAAACACAAACATTTGATCGAAAATAACATTTATTTTTAAACATGGTAGATTTTTTGTAAAATTTTCTTCAACATTTTTGTAGATTATTTTTGGCACGAGTGACACCCGTAACAGAGATGTATCATGATGCGCAGTGGTGTTCACGTGAAGGATCAAGGAAGCCACAAGCATTACTGTTCGTAAAGCTATTTCTATTCACCAGTCAAGTATTATGCTCGGTAGAAGACCAACCAACTCACAGGAGTATACTCTGGCGTATACTCCTGTTAAACAAATTCCAATCTAGGAAAAACCTTCGTGATCTTAATAACAATTTATTTCATTCCATCTACTAAAGTTGGGACCGAAGATTCAATCCAAACAAACCATGAAATATATCAAATTTCTATTCTTAACACTCTCTTAAATTGCATTTCGTTAATCGAATATTTCCGTGGGTCTTACAATTAAACAAAAATCTTTTTCGTCCACCAATAAAAATAACATTTCTTTGGCTATATAAAAATTTTATGACACGTGATTAAATCCCTCAACTCATCTACAAAATTGTTTATTTTTACTTGTGACAAGCACTCTGTTCTGAACCTGTGTAATTTATCCTGCTCCTTGGCTTTTGTCATGTGAAAATGTTAGTTTATTTAGACCAACTGTCAAATACAACCAACATAGTTTCTACTGAACTTTTGTTAATGTTAATGTATTTGAATTTCATGATCATTACCAACACCACCAGCCCATTAGACCCCATGTAAATTACATGATTACAGCCTGGTAGCGCAATGTTTTTGCATATTCGCTTTCTCGTTGGCTGTATCTGTGTGTCATGTATGCAAGTCCATCGTTCTTCTCGAGGGATCCATGTTTGTTTATTATAAATTTGTATGAGTGTGCATGTGTGTGTGTGTGTGTGTGTGTGAATAAATCCTTGTGGGAAAAGTTGGATGTCAACATGCAACTTGGTATATATGTGACATGTTGTCAGGTGTTGACATAGTCAATGAGAACCTAGACATGGTCAATGCCATTTTAATCTATTTAATGACTTTAAATAACAAATGCGATAATGACAACAGAAATAGAATGCAATTTTTTTCTTTTCATTGAAAATAAAGTGAGTGTCTTTGATAGAGATAGTTACGTAGTCTAAATAACGATAATGATTGTGGGCTTCGTTATCTTTTGGCTGCCTTTAGAATTTATTCTTGATGCTACTACGACTGCTTACCCAGAATATGAAGGTGCATTGGAAAAGAAGCGTATACAATTCCGAAGAGTACATCTTTAGTTTAATGACTTTAGTATTTATTCCGAACCAAAGAAGTGTTGAATTGCTTTAAGGACACATATATGAAATACAATTCACTTTTAAATTAGAGATTTGCGTACTTGGTACTGGGAAACACATCTTAATATCAATTTAATTGGTTACCATTTTCAATGGTTTCATAATTGCATTCATTAGGGTGCCGCCGCGGTGCAATGGTTAGCATGTCCGCCTTGCATACACAGGGTCGTGGGTTCGAACCCAGTTTCGACCAAACACCAAAAAGTTTTTCTGCGGCGGATTATCCCACTTAAGTAATGCTGACATTTCTGAGTGTTTCAAAGCTTCTCTAAGTGGTTTCACTGCGATGTGGAACGCCGTTCGGATTCGGCTATAAAAAGGAGGTCCCTTGTCATTGATCTTAACATAGAATCGGCCAGCACTCAGTGATAAGAAAGAAGTTCACCACTGTTGTGTCACAATGGATTGAATAGTCTATACTATAGTATATATGACCGTAAGTTCGGCCAGGCCGAATCTTATGTACCCTCTACCATGGATTGCATAGAAACTTCTACCAAAGACTGTCATCCACAATCGAATTACTTGGGTTGTGGTATCTTAAATCGTTTTCTAAATTGTGAGTTAGTCCATACGTGGTATATATTAGACAAGAAAGGTATGTGTAGGTAAGTCTACAAATAATTACGAATCGATATGGACTTTTGCATGGTACGTAGGGAGCCAGAATTGAAATATAGGGGTCTCTTATATGGGGGCTATATACAATTATGAACTTTATATTGACCAATTTTTGTGTGATTGGGGATCGATTTATCTGAGGGCTATATATTACCTATGGACCAATATGGACCTAGTTAGGCACGGTTGTTAACGGCCATATACTAGCACAATGTACCAAATTTCAACTAACTCGGATGAAATTTGCTCCTCCAAGAGGCTCCAAAACCAAATCTCGGGATCGGTTTATATGGGGGCTATATATGATTATTGACTGATATGGACCACTTTTGGCATGGTTGTTAAATTCATATACTACCACCACGTACCAAATTTCAACCAGATCGCATGAATTTTGCTTCTCCAAAAGGCACCGGAGGTAAACTATGGGTATCGGTTTATATGGGGCTATATATAATTATGGACTGATATGAACCAATTCCTGCATGGTTGTTGGATACCATATACTAACATCACGTACCAAATTTCAGCCGTATCGGATGAAATTTGCTTTTCTTAGAGGTTCCGCAAGCCAAATCGGGGGATCGGTTTATATGGGGGCTATATATAATTATTGACCGATGTGGACCAATTTCTGCATAGATATTAGAGACCATATACTAACACCATGTACCAAATTTCAGCCGGATCGGATGAAATTTGCTTCTCTTAGAGGGTCTGCAAGCTAAATTTGGGGCTCCGTTTATATGGGGGCTATACGTAAAAGTGGACCGATATGAACCATTTGCAAAACCGCCAGACCTACATCAATAACAACTACTTGTGCCAAGTTTTAAGTCGATAGCTTGTTTCGTTCGGAATTTAGCGTAATTTCAACAGACGGACGGACGGACATGCTCAGATCGACTCAGAATTTCACCACGACCCAGAATATATACACTTTATGGGGTCTTAGAGCAATATTTCGATGTGTTACAAACGGAATGACAAAGTTAATATACCCCCATCCTAGGTTAGATGGCAGCCCGATGTATTAGGCTGACTTAGAATGGACTGAATACATTGTGATACCACATTGGTGAACTTCTCTCTTAGCACTGAGTGCTGCCCGATTCCATGTTAAGCTCAATGACAAGGGACCTCCTTTTTATAGCCGAGTCCGAACGGCGTTCCACATTGCAGTGAAACCACATAGAGAAGCTTTGAAACCCTCAGAATCCCTCAGGATAATCCACCGCTGAAAAGCGTTGTGGTGTTCGGTCGAAGCAGGAATCGAACCCACGACCTTGTGTATGCAAGGCGGGCATGCTAACCATTGCACCACGGTGGCTCCCAATCCTATGGTGGAGGGTATAAAAAGCATACCCGGTTCCAAAGATTTTGTCTTTACTTTAACAGTTTTGGTATTGATTCCGAGCCAAAGAAGTGGAGAATTCAAGTAAGGATTCTTTTAAGACGCAACTATCTTTTAAATTTGGGTTTTGTGTACTTGCTTCTAGGAAGCAAATTTTAATGTTTCGCTTTTTCAGCTTTTTTTTTTTCTTCATATGCTATCAAAGTTCTTTAAAAACGAGTTAACGACAACTTTATTTTCCAAATTCGAACTCGACTTCTAGTAGAAATAATGCTATGTTTCAAGTAAAAAACTTCTTTAAAACAAAGTGTTGAAAAACATGTCCTATATTTGAATGATTTTTTGCATACCAATCAATTATTGTTGATTTCCCTGGGGCAGAGTCCGGAAACTCATTATCAAGCCAAGTTTTTGCTCCCACCGTATTTTTTCCCTTCAGAAAACAGTATTTTATCAAAACACGAAATTCCTTCTTTTCCATTTTTTTCACAATAAAAAAAGTTGCTTCACAAAAGACGCTCTATCTCACAAACTAATTGACTTACAGACGTCAAATTTTGACACGAATCATTTGAAGGTTAGTACTATATACAAATAATATGCATTTAATACTAGCAACGCCATCTATGTGTCAGACCGGGGACCAATCAGCCAATCTGTTATGTTCTATTCATGAATTTTGTTATCTTTGCTCATAACAAAAATATAAATATCTTGAATCTCGTGAATTTTGTCACGTGAATTGTCGTGAATCGTGTGCGAGCGTGAGTCTTTAAAAGTGTGTGAGTGTGGGTGTCTACTACAGGTATCGTGCGTGAGCGTGCGTGAAGAAAGATTTTGCTTCGTGAATGTGCGTGAGTGTGAGCGAAATTTCACTCACGTGCGCACCTCTAGATTTTATTGAAGAATATTTTGAAAAACAATAAACCTATTTTCGATTATTAATATTGGTTTTTGATCCCTGATCCCGAATTATAAAAGGGGACCCTCGTAACGATAAACGGGCTTTAGTGCCCTGGAGGTTCAATTTTATTTTGTGTGTAATTTTAAAGGTTCCGATACAATTAATTTCATGTTTTTGTTCCCTGATCCCGAAATATAAAAGGGGACCCTCGTATAAAAGGTTCTGATACAATTAATTGTTGTGATTAATTTTTATTTTAATTAAAAAATTAATTGAATCAATTATATTTCAGTTGAATTGGATATTTTTAAATAAAAAAAAAAAATATTAATTGGAAAAACGTTGGTGATATTTTTTGTTTTTAATTGTTTTAGTTTTAAATTTTTTAATTGGACTCAAGTAAACAATTTTTCAATATATATTAAAAAATTATAACATACACCATGGATTTGGTCCAAAGTCACTTTCTTCTTCCAACTAGATTAAGGATAAAACTAATACCACCATCTTTTGATTTCTTTCCTTATTGTTATCATTCTAAACTATCATGACTAATGATTCTAGGAAAATCCTTTTTTCCTGCTACCCTTACCTATTCAGATTATGGGAAAAAAAACAATAGAAATATAAACTCTTGGTATCAATGAAAACTTACGCGTGCATGAATCTTTTACACCACTATTACAAAAGAAACGAAAGAATCACCATTAATGTTTTCCATCAAAGGATTAAACAGAGAACATGTCCTATGACAATCTCTTTTTCTTTGAGTCGAACCATACAAATTTTCGAAAATCAAAATTAAGAGATACATGAGCACGAAATTTCAATGCGCAGTTATTCGAAAGAATTTCTCTTTCTCTCTCATTTATTCTTCGATATGTTGTCTCATCTACCATATCCGTGTGAGGCGAATACTACAACTTCGAATTGGAGTAACCCATTAACAAATGGATATCCTTAGCTTCTTAAGTTTTGCTAGCATCCAATCTATGTGAAATAAAGACGAAGATTTAAGATAGGAAAAACTTTCACTTTTCTTCACTCAATTTTTGGTAGCCTTACGCATAGAAGTGATGACTTAGAAAGTTTGGAAGAGCAAAGACAAGCATACTAACTGCAAAGGTAGTGAGAAAATAAAAAAAAAGAAGTAAAACTAAAAAAATCACTAGAAAATGCTGATTCGTAAATCTATGCCATAGCAAGGTGTGTAAACATAAACATACCCCCTTCCCCCTTAAAATATACAATACAAAAGTATTCGGGAAAGGTAAGCATCATTTGTTGGATTTTGTGTTTCTTTTTTTTTCAAAGACTTCTTCTATCACTCTCACTTGCCAGCAACACACCCACATCCTCACTCTCCCTCTCACGCTTTGTCCCACTGACATACTGACATATTCACACTCTTCATATCTACCACAACCGAATAGTTATCAAAGCATTCGATTAAATTAAGAACACATCGGGGTTGTTTGGTTTTCGGCCGGTAAAGCCTTTAAATGCTGCTGAGCAAGTGTTGAATCGCCGACGACACACATTCACATTCAAACATTTTTGGCTTTGGGAGTACATGTGAATGGATGTGAGAGTGAGTAGGAAATAAAATGTGTGCTTTTGTGTATGAGAATGTATATCCGAATGTAGTACTTATCAGCAGTGCAACAAGTTAATAACCGAGGCCAATAGCACTATGGTTGGTATGTTATCCATATATACACGGAATATCCTTTCATATGACTGTGTGATGATGGTCTTGTGTTGATGGTTGGTTGTTTGGTTGGTTGGTTGGGGGTTTTTCGAATTTCCTTCAACCAAAGCCAAGTTCATGCATTATACATTTAGCCAATTTCATGTATAGATATGTCTGTCAATGGCCACATTCAAAGGTTATATTAATAAGACGAAATCCAAATGTAAGTGAAAAAGCAACAATTTCGTTTACCCATAAACGATGGTTTTCTCTGTTTATTTACAAATTATAAGGATTATAAAACTATTTTGACTGTAAAAGGTATCGAAAAATTATTTGGAAAGTCTATTGGGATCCCCTTATAGAAAAACGGAGTCACTAAAAATTGGTATCTATATATGAAAGAAAATTTTGCTTAACTAAGGTCAACTCGGCTTTAATAATTCATCAAATGTCTTCAAAATTATTGAAGCAATCTTTAAGTTTCTTGACTTTTTGTATCATGACTACAAATATGTTTTTCAGTACTTTATTTCAAAGACATTTTTCACTTGAAACATAGCATTTTTCAGTGACTTTAATCGTACATGAAGAAAAAAGCTGAAAACGAATAAATTCGAATTTCTCATGTTTACTAAAGTACAAGAGCAACCAATAGAGGATAAGTGCGTTTGTCAAATTTATTTAGGCAAAGTCCTTTAGACTGCAAGATTGTTGGATTACTCATCTTTTGTCTGCAGGCAGGTCAAGTTCGAAGATGGGCTATATCGATCCAGGTTTTGATATAGTCCCCATATAAACCGACCTCCCGATTTGGGGTCTTGGGCTTATAGAAATCGTAGTTTTTTTATCCAATTTACCTGAAATTTTAATCTAGAGGTATTTTATGACCATAAAGACGTGTGCCAAAAATGATGAGTATCGGTTCATGTTTTGGTATAGCCCACATATTCGATTTTAGTTTTTATTCAATTTACCTAAATTTGGAAATCTAGAGGTTTTGTAGGACCACAAATACGTGTGCCAAAAATTGTCCGATAGACCGATCTCCCGATTTTACTTCTTGGGCTTATAGAAACCGCAGTTTTTATCAAATTTACCTGAAATTAGATATCGAGAGGTACTTTAGAACCGTAAAGAGGTGTACCAAAAATGGTGAGCATCGGTCCATGTTTTGGTATGGTCCCCATATAAACCGACCTCCCGATTTGGGGTTTGGGCTTATAGAAAAATTTTTAACCAATTTGCCTGAAATTGCAAATCTAGAGGTACTTGAGGACCATCAAAAGGTGTGCCGAATATGGTCCGTATCGTTCCATGCTTTGGTATAGCCCCCATATAGACCGATCTCCCGATTTTATATCTTGGGTTTATAGAATCCGTAGTTTATATACAATTTGCCTGAAATTGGAAATCTATAGGTATTTTAGGACCATAAAGAGGTTTGCCACAAATGGTGAGTATCGGTCCATGTTTTGATATAGCCCCCATATAGACCGATATCCCGATTTTACTTCTTGGGCTTCTAGAATCCGGAGTTTTTATCCAATTTGCCTGAAATTGGAAATCTAGAGGTATTTTCGGGTCATAAAGAGGTGTGCCGAAAACGGTGAATATCGATCCATATTTTAGTATAGCCCCCATAAGAACGATCTCCCGATTTAACACCTTGGGTTTCTAGAAACCGTAGTTTTTATCCGACTTGCTTGAAATTGTAAATATTCTGGTATTTTAGGCTCACAAAAACGTGTATCGGATTAAGTTTTTATTTGGTTGGTAATGCCTCCATAAAGACCGAATTCACTTCTTGAGGGTATAGAAGGCGCACTGATCATGAAAATTTCTTGAAACTCAGTGTAAAATTTCCAGATTTTACTTCTCGGGTGAAAATCTACAGATTTAAGATTTCAAATCAAGAATATATATATATATATATATATATATATATATATATATATATATATATATATATATATATATATATATATATATATATATATATATATATATATATATATATATATATATTTATATATATATATATATATATATATATATATATATATATATATATATATATATATATATATATATATATTATATATATATATATATATATTATATATATATATATATATATATATATATATATATATATATATATATATATATATATATATATATTTATATATATATATATATATATATATATATATATATATATATATATATATATATATATATATATATATATATATATATATATATATATATATATATATATATATATATATATATATATATATATATATATATATATATATATATATATATATGAAATTCTGAGTCGATCTGGCTCCCTACGTACCGTGCTAAAGTCCATATCGATTCGTAATTATTTGTAGACTTACCTACACAACCTTTTTTTGTCTAATGTATACCTACGTATGGACTAACTCACAATTTAGAAACGATTTAAGATACCACAACCCAAGTAATTCGATTGTGGATGACAGTCTTTCGTAGAAGTTTCTACGCTATCCATGGTG